>NC_090437.1:1121705584-1121718084 GCF_031143425.1 Pleurodeles waltl | reverse complement strand
CAGGGGGCTGTGGCCAACCCCCTGCATGCAGCCAACTCCACGTTGTGGGTCTGTGTGTGGATGTGTGAGTGGATGTATGGGTGTGTGACTGGGTGCATATGGTTGTTTGGGTGTGAAAGTGGGTGTCTGAGGGTGTGTGTGGTTGTGTGAGTGGTTATGTGAGTCTGTGAGTGGGTGTGTGAATGGTTTTGTGGGTCTGTCGGTGGGTGTGTGAGTGGCTGTATGTGTGTATGAGTGGATGTGTGAGTGGCCGTATGGGTGTGACTGGGTAGGTATGGTTGTGCGGGTGTGTAAGTGAGTGTGTGAGTGAGTGTGTGAGTGGTTGTGTGGGTCTGTGAGTAGGTGTGTGAATGGTTTTGTGGGTCTGTCAGTGGGTGTGTGAGTGGCTGTATGTATGTGTGAGTAGGTGTGTAAGTGAATGTGTGAGTGTGTGAGTGGCTGGATGGGTCTGTGACTGGGAGTGGTAGTGGTTGTGTGTGTCTCTGAGTGGGTGCATGAGTGTGTGAATGGGTGTGTGAGTGAATGTGTGTATTATTTTTTAATTGGGGTCTGGATCTGCTGATCTGTCATGAATCTGCTGATCTGCCATGGACTCACACGGGACCATGATGATATTTATGATATATATCACAACTTCACCTCACTCTTTCAAAGAAGGTCCGGCACTCAAGAGCATTTTGCAAAATTATCTTTTATTTCATGAATGGTATAAGGAATAAAACAGCATCAACACAGTTCTACATTCAGGCATTGTTTATTTTAAAAGATTCCTTTTTGTATCCATTATATAAAACATATCTTATGTAAATATCTTTAAAATCTCATATCTTCTGGCCCTCCTGGTTAAATGCTGAAAACCCTGATTGGGATGGTTCATCCATCTAAAAGATGCATTTGGACTTTGTCGTTTTCCAAAAAAATGATTTTTATTACATTGTAAGTAATCTGAATTCCTTTAGACATCTTTGAATTAGATTCTGACTCAAAAATCATGTGTTTCTTCCTTAGGAATGTAATATAATAGTTTTACCTGGTTCAGGATGCTCGAGAATTGGACATTGGTGTTGCATCAATCAGGTTTTAAAATGGAAGTATTCAATCGGCCCCAACCAATATTGGAATCAGAGTGATCTTTTAGAAAACATATAATTACCAGAATTGTCCCACATTGTGAACCCAGAAGTGTTTGGGGTCAACTGGCACAAATGTTCAGGAGTTGTAGAAAAGTGTTGCTTTGCTGACTCAGGCAAAATGTCAGTCTCAGACTTCCCCTACTATTCCTCTGAATGGCAGTATGACAGCCAAGGAAAGTGCATATCCACACAAGCACATGCTCACTTTCCTTAAAGAGAGCTCTGTGGTAAGTCGGATAAAAAGCAGGCAAACAGTCAGAGAGTCTGAAGAAGCTGAAGATGAGGACAAGAGTGAGCTGCTGTGCAAAATTACTTAAAGTAAAAAAAAGTGCTATGAGGCAGCGAGTGTTGACCGCATCATAGCACTTTTTTCCCTTTAAACCATGTTGCACAGCTGTCTGCGCTACTGTGCAATATATCTAAAAATAAGGAGTGGTGGTGACAAATGGACTGCGGGAGGGGGAGGAGGAGTGGTAAACACAACAGACGGCGGGAGAAGGGTGAGGGTAGGAAACACAACAGACAACAGAAGATTGCGAGGTGGGGACACATTACTGAGAGTGGGAGGGGGGCGGGTGGGTAAGGACAGACAGCAGTAGGAGGGTGATGTGGACAAACAATGGACAGTGAGAGGAGGGAGGGGTGGTGAAACTACAGACAGCAGGAGGGGCGGTGGTGAAATAACAGCCTGCGGGAAGAGGGCAGGTAAAGCAACACAATGGAGGGAGCAGCAAAAGCGGGAGGAGGGTGAAGGAGAGGGACTGCAGACACATTCAAACTATAAGAATGCATGTATAAAAGTAAAAAAAGTGTGCCTGCAGAAGCCTGCAGCTGGTGAAAGGACACCGGCAGCAGACGGGAAGCTGTACTTGGTTCACAGCAGGGACACACATGAAGACCCAGTAGGAAGTTGTGGTCAAGGAGGATGTGGTGCCGAGTAAGAAGCAAGCAAACGACAGTGACCTGGAAGCCAACCAATGGTAGGTAATGGTAAAAATAGGAATACACAGGTGAGCTCTAAGCTGATGTCCTCTGGGCTGGCACCCTGAAAGACCACCTTATGTGATGCACAGCCTCACAAAAGTTAAGGAGGTCAATGTTGCATAAGATTTGTACTGGATGCATCCCCTTGTAGTACAAATCTCTGTGTTAAGACAAACACAGAAGGATTAACACACTAGATGGGTCCTGTGCACTTCAGCGCATGTGCAATGCATGGATTCTTTTTGAGTAATTAAAACATATCTCCTTATTAGAGCCTGATTCAACAGATGTGTTTTTTAATGTAAAACCTAGTCAAGCTATCTTAGTAGATCGGGCTTTGTGTCAAACACCTATTGGTTTTTCACTTGTTCACCCAAGTAAAATCCCAGTAATGCCAATCTGACGCAAAGCTGAGAGTGATTTTGCACCTTTCCAGCACAAAATGTCATTTGCACTAGAAGGTAAATACCATGTACCACTGTGCTTCACTTGCTTTGCTTTGCACTGGTCAGGACATGAGTACAAGAGGACCATAGTGTCCTAAATGCTGATCACCTTATTAGTTTTAATAATAGAAAATGTATACTCAACGGAGTGATATTTTTTGTAAACAATATTTAGACCAAAATATTTATGTCAGTCAATATTTTGGTTCTCAATAGTCTGAAAACAACCAAACCCGGAAACTGACTGACATTTTATGGGTTAAGGGTTCATGATTTGTGTCCAGAAAGATGAAGCCATGGACCCCTACCCTGGTCAAACTTTTGAAAAGTAGATAAGGGAGAATGGCCAAAAACAGGTGATTCCCCCTACCCCACAGAATTTTGCTGTAGCCCATCTCCTGCCGCGAAAGACGTGATAGGTAGGAAAACGGTTTCCATGTTTGGTGTTCCATTTAAGTGGGAAACAAATTGAATTTCAGAAGGCAGGTAGCTGTTTTTTTTTTTTCCAATATGTATTAAACCATATATTATAGGTTGTCAGAAGACAGTCGAGATAGTAATATCATACAAATCCACATATATAACATTTCAAATGGAGATATTCCTACCAATTCAACAGTGTTGAATTGATGAACAGTAAGTCCTACTTAAAATAACAGTGTTAAAGGGTGAGATGTCAATTGTCTTAATAACAGCATGACTCAAAACAATAATAAAAATGTCTTAATAAAGATAGGAGAGAAAGAAGGAGAAAACATTTAAGTGTGAATATTAATAGAATATGTATTAGCTAGAAAGGGTTTCCAAATTTGGATGAAAATCCCAACATTGTCTTGCAATCTGTAAATCAGCTTTTCATATGATGCCATGTTATACATTTCAGTAAGCCATTCATCATGTGTAGGACGTTGTGGTGTTCTCCAATGTCGTAATATACAAATTTTTGCTACAGTGAGTGCAATAGCAATCAATCGTCTTGTATGGTTTGTTAGATTTGGGAGATCAGTAACATCATGTAATATAACTAATTTTTCTGTTAAAGGAATGGGCACATGTATAGCTCTGTGTAGAGAGGAAGTTATAGAAGACCAGTATTCCGGGCAGGTAGCTGTTTAACTAGAACGGACAATCAGTTCCGAGACTCCCGAGTGATGTAAAAGGTGCAGAGATATGAACACAAATTAACCTTTGGCTGTGGAAAAGGTGAGTGAAATGTTCCATAAACCTGAATAAAGGACTGATATTAAAGCAAAAAATAAGATCTGGGAAATGATTTGTGATGCCAGACATTGGTCTGCTGTAGGATAAACAGAACAGAGCAGAAGCGGTGTGATTTTTTCAGGTCGCACTTTAGAGTAGGATAAGTAGGTTAAATGCAGACAAAGGGATAGCTGGGTTATGAAACACAGAAATCAGGACTGACAAGCAATCCATTGGTACCATATTTCTGGGTTTCTTCAGCAAAAGAACCAACTTGATTCAATGTAGCACTTTATATTGCACTTCTACCATATCTGTGTGTGGAAATAGCCATAGGGAAGATTTAAACAAGAGTTTATGGGTACGTGAAGTAGTTTAACAGGCGTACTACCTCAGAAACGCACTAAAAGACTACTCCCTCACAGTCATATATCCGAGCCCCGAAAGATCAAGCTGTTAACATGTAATAGTGCAAGAACACAGCCATTTCCATTAGTACAATTTGTATATGAGTATTCCTTGAATATCCCACTTTATTTCCAGTTAGACGTTTTGGTGCCAAATCACAAAGGTGTTTAGGAGTATGTGAAGTAGTACTACAAGAGTTCACCATCAGTCCTCAAATGTATATACTTGCATTTGTTCACATTAATATTCCACTGTAATAAACTCACTATGCATGAGAAAAATTGCTTAGACCTAAACAAGGCACCAACCGGAATATTCGGATAGGCTGTATTATTTGACAATACATACACGATATTAAGCGCTGTGTATGTGTGGTTAGTAGTCGTACAGTGAGTGGGAACCAGGGAGAATGAAACCAGTGATGGCACCGAATCCTTATGCAGTAGTGTGGCTTTTCCTGACACTTTGCGCAGGCAGGTTAGTCTCACATAGGTTATAGTTTGCATAGTTTATGGACCTTCGTTGAGGAGATATTGCTGTACAGGTGAGCAGGCACGGTGGTGTGCAGAGAAGGAACACAGGAGGGACCGAGACAAGTCTACCTTACTTAGCAGTCATGTGTTTACACTTTGGGATGCATTTGTGGGGGGGGTGCATCAGTACGCCCATCTACTGCCCAGTAGCTTTCTTTCAGCTGTAATACATTTCTGTCCCTTTCTAGATACATACCAGAGCTTCATTTTCCAAAAGTACATGAGTTTCAAGACTTTTGAAGAGCTGCAAATTCTCCTGATCTTGGGCCTCATATAACTTTTTTGTATTTCTCTTACCTTGAACAAAATCTATCACAATAAAGGTAAAGTGATCATTTTGTGAGTAATTCTTTAAAAACAAGCTATTATTTTAAACGGTGAATTTAACCTTATCTCCTGTGACATCGTCTACACTGGAAAGTGTGGTGCTCCGAAAAGATTATTTTTTAATCACCACAAGCTATTTTTTCAGTGTTACTGATAACTCTGTTCGGGGTTGGAGAACTATTTTCCCTGTATGTTTTCACGGGTATGTTGCTTTCATTAGAGGTCTAAAATGCAAAACTTTCATGTATTCTACAGTATTAGAGTAAATGTATCAATTCTACGGAATACCGTGCTGAACAAGATATTGGTCTATGCTACAATGTGGCACAAGTGAACATGTACATTAAAAGTACAGACATAAGAGCAAACCTTTGTAATGTATAAGTAAGTCAAATTGAATAGGCATGATGCAGATGCGACTCTGCAAATCATCTACGGAAACGTAATCTGACACTTGGTTGGAGAATTCATCATGACGTCTACACTTGCAAAACGCATCGTTAATAAAAGACTGGACCGCTAAAAAATTCAGTAAAATCGTGTCTACTTTTTGATAGCTATACTGTAGTTAATAGTGGCTGGTGTTGTACTCTACTTCATTTGACATAGTCAAGAGTGTTTGCAAGAGGGGTCCCTTTCTTCCTTTCTGCCTCAGGAGTTGTGTACATTCATCTCCTCAGATTTGCCAACTTCTTTCTTGTTCCAGCCTATTTTTGTCCTATACCACCATCTTTAGATGTTTGGCACGTGCTGAAGTAAGAACATTGTTGCTCCGTTACAAATGTTTCAGTATTTTTATGTTTATTTTTTTACTTCATTTTTCCATTTGTTAATTTTCTAATTGTTAATTTTCCACTTTTTTCAAAAGTAGCGCCCTTTTAACAGAATTTAGCCACTCCACATTTCTTACATGGTAAAGATTCTCCAATAAAACGCATTTAAATAGAAAGTTTGGAAAATACACTGTCCATCCTTTTGAGTATTTGCCAAGGACTGTAGTGATACGTTTTAAAACGTAACTTTTTTGAAACTTTTTCTATGCAAGTCAAAATTATTGCCGTTGTTAATATATAGCAAACTTCCATTACAATGCCACCCATAGTATAGTCTGTAAAAGTTATTTATTTCCAAAGATGAAACAGTGTGCGGAAGGATATGTTAGTACATATAAGATATAAAGTTCTACCTAGAATCTGATCAGTAAACCCAGTCATGAAACAGCTTGCAGGTAAATACTCGGAGAAGCATTCAGAAGAGTTTTAAATGGAAATCTACCTACATTATTCGATGTGTATTGCAAGGTTTAAATGGGCATGAGATGTCTCTGATCAGATCATAAACATACTACTTGAAAAGCAGGGAAGTAGCAAAAAACTGCTTGGAAACAAGTATGGAGACCCATTTACTTAAGGCATTTATTATTGTGTGAAAGTGTACTTCACACACTCAT
The DNA here is from genome assembly GCF_031143425.1 of Pleurodeles waltl. Taxonomy (NCBI): domain Eukaryota; kingdom Metazoa; phylum Chordata; class Amphibia; order Caudata; family Salamandridae; genus Pleurodeles; species Pleurodeles waltl. The sequence continues at coordinate 1,121,711,603 of NC_090437.1, read as the reverse complement.
AAATGCCTTCATTAAGTGGCCCCAAAATGCACAGCACTCTATCAGTAAAAATAAGGAGTGTACAATCCTCTCAATTTGCACTAATTGTACGTGAATATTCCCGAAATATTCTCATTAGAGATGTTTTAGGGACGAATCACAAAGGTATTTAAGAGTAAGCGAAGTAGTATTCCTGAGTACTGCTTTGTCTACTCATAACTGCCTTTGTTACTTGTCCCCTGAAAGTTTGTTGAAGGCAACACAGTCTCTTGCCCACTAGTTATTCACCAGCTTTGGTTAGAGGAATGTAAGTCTTTGTACCGCTGCAATCAGACCAACTTCCAGGACCTTTGTGAATCAGAAGTTCTGATACCTAGTGTTACACTCAATTAAAGACGTCAACCAATACAAGAACAGTCTACACTGCCTATAGTGCGCATCACACAGATCACGCTGAAAATGGACACAGCATACACAACCGCTGCAACACTCCTAGACGTACATAGCCTTAAGCTTTCCATCACCGGAGAGCTCACACCTTGCTTTGTGGCCTCTGTGCACTTAAAGAGTTCCAGTGACCTAGTACTGGGGATGTGCACTGATTGCTTGCTACCTATACTGTTATGCTCATTTCAAACCACGTGCAAACAATGAAATTAGCATCCACACAGATACCACACCTATTTCATATTCATGCTCATTTTCAGTTTTCCTATAGATCTTTCAAGCGTGATGTATATTTAATCAGTCAGTGATATAAATCCTAAATTGCAAGCCCTTTTACCATCAGCAAAGAACTGGTGCTAAGTGTGAAAAAAAAGTGCCACAAACACGAAGTAACTATTTTACCATGCAATATCGCTTATTTTCTGTTCGAAAAGTCAAATTAGGAAAAATATCCATCAATAATGGTAATCCTCAAAAAGCAAGATATTCACTACATTTCGGACCTTGAAACCAACAAAGTTGTATTAGATTTCCAGTTTCAAATGTTTTTCAACGGATGTGTGTGCCTCGTGCTATTGACTTGTGTAACCGTGGAATGTTAAGAGCAACTGTGTAGCGTGATGTCTAGTGCAATCTATCCCAACAGTACATTTCCCAACAACGCGTCACGTGCCCGTTCCAGCCAGACTCGCAGCTCCAAATGTCCAAGATGCTCCAACAACAATGTGCACTTTCTCTGCAAGGTGCTCTCTGCTTCTCCTTTCTGACAGACCAACACTTTATCAAACAGATGGTTAAACATCTGCCCACTCCCTGTCCCCTCACTCCCCCTCCTCTATTAAAGAATTCAGGAGTGTGGTCACTGCATCTATTCCAGCCAAGAGGTGTGCTTTGGTGACGTCGTCTCCCCGGTGAATCCCTGTTTGCTTATCTCGGCCCTGCACGTGCGCTATATGTTGTGAAGGAAAGGGGGCTTTCCTGCGCGCGCTGTGTCACTGCGACCTGCTAATGGGATGCACGCAGCGCGCCACCAGGAAATACAGCTCTGGAAGTTCCACTCAGACAACTTTATGTGGAAAAGGCTATCTCGGATGCTCTTAGAAAGATGTCAGATATTTTTCAACTAAGTGCGCACCATGACTCTAACTTTAATGTGAGAAGGTTTAAAGGGACAGTCTCTCCATACATGGGCTGTGGTCCTGAAGCAAGTTTGGAACAAACGACTTTCGTCACATAAGCTGTTCTGCCTTTCATAGACGTTTCATGCACAAGTTACTGTATGTGTAGCCTTGCATATCCCAATACGTTGCAATCAATATTATATATCTCAATAATAAAGAACAATAAAAGAAAGACATTCCAGAGTGGCTTCGTGGAAAATCATACAGTACATCATATCATGTTTTAGTTACATCAGCACTGCTGTCCAGCAGCACTCACACACTGGAAGCACAAGACCACATAAAGGTATACACACAAACTGTGTATATATATATATATATATATATATATATAATTGCCCAGGCACGTCAAAGGAATGCAGCACTTATAACGACATGGCTGTGGCTGCTGTAGAAAGGTAGGGCACTCACCTCAGTGCGAGACTGCAGCCTCTTGTTCATTTCATAAATTCGGTACTCCGGCTGCACCATGTATGGAGTGTGCCTCCTATAGAAGGGGCCAAAAGGCGAGGAGTAGAAGGGGTCATGCGGGGTGCTGGACATCTCGCCTGCTTGCACGGATTCAAGCGATAGAGAGCGGCGCCAATCTCCATACAGAGCACATGTGCGGCGTGTTCCTCCTGGTACAAACTAACAGCAGCGGTGGCACACACTCGCACACACACAGATCCCACTGGCTGGCTGGTAACTGCTGCCGGAGCCCTCCGTAGCAAGCGGCTGCGGAGGGGGAGGGGAAAAGGAGAGGGAACACGAACGAGCCTCGGCACAGGAGCGCCAGAGAGAGAGAGAGAGAGAGAGGGAAAGACGGAGAGAGAGGGGGAGAGACTATAGCTTCAGGCAGCACTGCTTGTTTTTAAAGAAGCCGTATGTGGACGGGTCGTTTCCTGGCCGCACTGGAGAGTAGGGAAAACACATCAACATTTTCCTGCTAGGCTGACAGAGGTCCAAGGTTTGGTTTTACTTATTTGGTAGCTAGAGCTCTGTAGGATCCTTACGACAAGGTTTGCTCATGGAGCTGGTTTAGTTGCTTCCTGGACATTCCTTCACACAAATGAGGTTTACAGTCATTAACAGCATCATAGGACAGACATTAGGGTTTATTCACACACAGTGCACCAGGCTGTGATGTGTAGTCACTTTGTGCCATAAATGAGTGCATTAAATCCTCCCTTCTAAACCATAGGATATTACAGATCCCACATCTATATTTCCACCGCGTGCCTCCGATCCCGTCCTTTTGTTGCCAAATCTGTCTCTATAGACTTGACCCGGATCCAGAAACAGCCTCCTGTCTGATGCTTTCTCTTTAGGTCAGCTGGTTACTAGTCTTTATTAGTTTGCCTTATTTTTCTTTCTCTGTAAAGAGCTGGCACTGCCCGCGTCCACTTCAAACAAGGGAAGAATGGAGAGTTACCTAACATTTGTCACGGGCATAAATAAATCTTGTCAAGGTGACAGTGCAGTGTGGGCACCCCCAAAATTGGTCCTGCTGTAGAGGAAGATGTTGCCAGAGAAACAGGAAAAGTAAAGTCAGCAAAATGTGTTCTTGGATGAAATTCCTGAATGCAAAAAATACATTCAGCTCAATTAGTCGTCTGGGGAGATGCAACAGGTACAGCTTACAAGAGTACTTCTAAAACGTTTTGAAATTTCTGTGAATATTAAGAATTTATTTAGAACATTGATATAAGCCTATGTGGATACATTTCTGACCTCCAGCTTAGGAGTTTTGTAAGTTGGCCCGTAGTTTGGTCAGGTAGCAGTGGAAATACCTCAGGGCGAATGAGATATCAATGTTGCACTATACACAAGGCAATGGGCCTGTATTCTTTGGCGATTGCCCATTAACATTTCTATTTGATACATGTTGGTTTCATACAACTCTACTCTCAAGTGCCTGCTACGAGTGGCTTTCCTTCGATGTTTAGAGTAAGTTTCGGACTTTTTTTGGTATTAATGGGTACATATGACAGTTGTCGAAATCCAGGAGTACTACTATGCCCAAATGTTGTGTTTATGATTTGTTTATTTGGATCATAAAAAGCTGTAAGTGGTACTATGTAGTTTACAGCACACACACTTATATTATGTGCAGTTTGAATAAATAACATATTATTTGTTAAAAAATGTTCCAGCTCATGAAACCTTATAAAGGGGGTTATTACAACTTTGGAGCAGGTGTTAATCCATCCCAAAAGTGACGGTAAAGTGACGGATATACCACCAGCCGTATTACGAGTCCATTATATCCTATGGAACTCGTCATACGGCTGGTGGTATATCCGTCATTTTACCGTCACTTTTGGGACAGATTAACACCTCCTCCAAAGTTGTAATAACCCCCAAAGTTCTTACCTTTAACACAGTCTATATTTTAAATTTTTATATACATGCAACACACAAAGTGGCAATCAAAACAATGTGACCTACATATTGTATAAACGATCTCAAGGTCAATTTCACAAAAAAGTAGATATTTGGCCACTAGGGGCCAGATGTAGCAACTTGGCAATTTGCGACTTGCAAATTGCGAGTCCCTGCGACTCGCAATTTGCAAGTCGCAAATTGCTATGCAGTACGGTGTCTCAGACACCGACTGCGACTCGCAATGGGGTCGCAATGACCCACCTCATCAATATTCATGAGGTGGGTCGCAAATTGCGGCCCCATTGCGAGTATAGGCACTCGCTAACATGGAGGCCTGCTGACGTCAGCAGACCTCCATGTTCGTGACTGCTTTTTAAATAAAGCAGTTTTTTTTTGTTTAAGTGTAGCCCGTTTTCCTTAAAGGAAAACAAGCTGCACTTAAAAAAAAAAACGAAACCTTTAGTTTCGGTATTTTTTCAGGGCAGGGAGTGGTCCTTTGGACCACTCCCTGCCCTGAAAAAATATTTTTGGGTCCATTCACAAAGTGGAAGGGGTCCCACGGGGACCCCTTCCAATTTGCGAGTGGGTTACCATCCACTTGAAGTGGATGGTAACTGCGACTCTATTTGCGACCGCGTACGCGGTCGCAAATGGAATTGCATCCCACTGTGAGTCGCAAATAGGAAGGGAACACCCCTTCCTATTTGCGAGTCGTAAATGCATTTTGCGAGTCGGAGCCGACTCGCAAAATGCATTTCTGAATAGCAAAGTGGCTTTTGCGCCTCGCAAACGGCGATTTTCGCCGTTTGCGAGGCGCAAACACTTTGCTACATCTGGCCCTAGAAATGGTAATATGGATAGTCAGAACTTTTACACATTGTGGCCACTGCTTACTCCTCAAAAGAGTTTGTGAAACTTTAAATTTTTTGGTTTTGATTTAAACACATCCTGTGTTGTTATAGGAAAAGATGCTGTATTTAAAATAAATGATTTATTTATTTAAAAGCAATCAAAGACATGGTGGTCTGCTGACCCCAGCACACCACCATCACTGCGAAGGCAGCAAATCGTAGTAGGTCCCCATTTGCGACCTATCACATTATATGAATGAGGCAGGTAGAATTTCTATGTTACAGTTTGGTATTTTGTGAACTGACCTATTAACACATAAACTGGTTCACAAAATACCAATGCATTAGGTACAAATCTGCGCAAAAATTGCAACCACTCTTATTGACTGCATCTGGCTTGTGGTAACCTATTCACAAACTGGAAGGATCCTCAAGGAACCCAACTCCTGTTGTTAATGTTGGAAAAACATTTTCTAGGAGTTGGTAGTGATCCATGGGGCCACTGTCAACTGCTAAAAAAAGTGTATGTAACTTTGAATTTTTTAAAACACATCATGTGTTCCTTTAAGGAAAACAAGCTGCATTAAAAAAATGATTATTTTATTTAAAAGCAATCACAGATTTAGTTGTCTGCTGACTCCAGCAGGCCATCATCCCTGTTATGGCGATGAATCATAGTAAGTCAGAATATGTGACAAACCTCATTAATAAACATGAGGTAGGTTGGAATCCAAATTACTACAGTTCTGATTTCTAAGAACCAACTAGCAAGTGCATACATTGGTTCCTAAAAATCTTTACTTGTTGCAAAAATCCTGTTTGCAAATTATGTCTAGTATTTTGTGACCTCTACATAGTACATATGGCCTAACATGTCTTACAGAAGTGAGGCACTGAGGTAGCAGGTGCTATTCAAAGACCCACACATTCTTTAATACCTAACATTAACTGTCATAATGCAAACATCTATGTAATTTATGCAGTAAGCGGACATTGGCAAGCAAAGCAGAAGGACATTTCATTATGTATTGCTAGAAGACCTAAGAGTTAGAAACAATTTAGCAGGATGAACAATGAATAATGGACATGCTCCTTCCAATTGGAATGGTGCTTCATAAAAAGAGGGCCCTGTTATAGAGCAGGAAGGGGGTAATAGCCACTCTAGAGAGTGTAGGGAAAATTATAACAACCCAC